>NW_025548274.1:0-3026 GCF_905237065.1 Salmo salar | reverse complement strand
CTGCCACCTACCGCCGCTCGCCACGCCGCCGCCGCCCACCGCCGCCGCCGCCACTACCGCCGCCGCTGCCGCATACCGCCGCCGCACGCCGCCGCTGCCGCCTCCGCCGCCGCTGCCGCCGCCGCCGCCACCGCTGCCGCCACCACCGCTCGCGCCACCGCCGCCGCCGCCCACCGCCGCCGCCGCCGCCGCCGCCACCACCGCCGCTACCGCCGCCGCCGCCGCCGCCGCCGCCGCCGCTACCGCCGCTCCGCCGCCACCGCTACCCGCCGCCGCTACCGCCGCCGCCGCCACCGCGCCGCTGCCGCGCCCGCCCCCGTTATCGCCGCCGCTACCGCTGCCGCCGCCGCGCTGCCCGCCGCTGCCGCCGCCGCCGCCGCCGCTCCGTCGTCGCCGCCATCCGCCGCCGCCGCGCCACCGTCGCCGCCGCCGCCGCTGCCGCCGCTACCACCGCCGCCGCCGCCAAATGCCGCCATCTACCACCGCCGCCGCCGCGCACCGCCGCCGCCGCCCGCCACCGCCGCTGCCGCCGCCGCCGCCGCTGCCACCGCCGCCGCCGCTGCCGCCTACCACCGCCGCCGCCGCCGCCGCCCCCCACCGCCGCCGCTGCCGCCGTACCGCCGCCGCCACCGCCGCCGCCGCCGCCGCCGCCGCCGCCACCGCCGCCGCCGCCGCCGCCGCCACCGCCGCCACCGCCGCCGCCGCCGCCGCCACCGCCGCCGCCGCCACCGCCGCCGCCGCCGCCGCCGCCGCCACCGCCGCCGCCGCCGCCACCGCCGCCGCCGCCGCCGCCGCCGCCGCCGCCGCCGCCGCCGCCACCGCCGCCGCCGCCGCCGCCACCGCCGCCGCCGCCACCGCCGCCGCCGCCGCCACCGCCGCCGCCGCCGCCGCCGCCGCCGCCGCCGCCGCCGCCGCCGCCGCCGCCGCCGCCACCGCCGCCGCCGC
This sequence comes from Salmo salar, assembly GCF_905237065.1. Lineage (NCBI taxonomy): Eukaryota > Metazoa > Chordata > Actinopteri > Salmoniformes > Salmonidae > Salmo > Salmo salar. The sequence continues at coordinate 2,081 of NW_025548274.1, read as the reverse complement.
CGCCGCCGCCACCGCCGCCGCCGCCGCCACCGCCGCCGCCGCCGCCGCCGCCGCCGCCGCCGCCGCCGCCGCCGCCGCCCCGCCGCCGCCGCCGCCGCCGCCGCCGCCGCCGCCACCCGCCGCCGTCCGCGCCCCGCCGCCGCCCGCCCGCCGCCGCCCACCCCGCCACCGCCGCCGCCGCCGCCACCGCCGCCGCCTTACCGCCGCCGCCGCCGCCACCGCCGCCGCCGCCCCGCCGCCGCCGCCGCCGCCGCCGCCGCCGCCACTGCCGCCGCCGCCGCCGCCACCGCCGCCGCCGCCGCCGCCGCCACCGCCGCCACCGCCGCCGCCGCCGCCGCCACCGCCGCCGCCGCCGCCACCGCCGCCGCCGCCGCCGCCGCCGCCGCCGCCACCGCCGCCGCCACCGCCGCCGCCGCCGCCGCCACCGCCCGCCGCCGCCGCCACCGCCGCCGCCGCCGCCGCCGCCGCACCGCCGCCGCCGCCGCCGCCGCCGCCACCGCCGCCGCCGCCACCGCCGCCGCCGCCGCCGCCACCGCCGCCGCCGCCGCCACCGCCGCCGTTCCACCACCGCCGCCGCCGCCACCGCCGCCCGCCGCCACCGCCGCCGCCGCCGCCAGCCGCCGCCACCGCCACCGCCGCCACTGCATCGCCGCCGCCGCCGCCGCCGCCGCCGCCACCGCCGCCGCCGCCGCCACCGCCGCCGCCACCGCCGCCGCCACCGCCGCCGCCGCCGCCGCCGCCGCCGCCGCCGCCGCCACCGCCGCCGCCGCCGCCGCCACCGCCGCCGCCACCGCCGCCGCCACCGCCGCCGCCGCCGCCGCCGCCGCCGCCGCCGCCGCCACCGCCGCCGCCGCCGCCGCCGGTTCCACCGCCGCCACCGCCGCCGCCGCCGCCACCGCCGCCGCCCCGCCGCCACCGCCGCCGCCGCCGCCCACCGCCGCCGCCGCCACCGCCGCCGCCGCCACCGCCGCCGCCGCCGCCGCCGCCGCCGCCGCCGCCGCCGACCACCGCCGCCACCGCCGCCGCCGCACCGCCGCCGCCGCCACCGCCGCCGCCGCCACCGCCGCCGCCGCCGCCTCTGCCGCCACCGCCGCCGCCGCCGCCACCGCCGCCGCCGCCGCCGCCGCCGCCGCCGCCGCCACCGTCCGCCGCCACCCCGCCGCCGCCACTGCCGCCGCCGCCGCCGCCGCCGCCGCCGCCGCCACCGCCGCCGCCGCCGTTCCGCCACCGCCGCCGCCGCCGCCGCCACCGCCGCCGCTCGCCGCCGCCGCCACCGCCGCCGCCACCGCCACCGCCGCCGCGCCGCCACCGCCGCCGCCGCCACCGCCGCCGCCGCCCCGCCGCCGCACCGCCGCCGCCACCGCCGCCACCGCCACCGCCGCCGCCGCCGCCACCGCCGCCGCCGCCGCCGCCGCCGCCGCCACCGCCGCCACCGCCGCCACCGCCGCCGCCGCCCCGCCGCCGCCACCGCCGCGCGCCGCCGCCGCCGCCGCCACCGCCGCCGCCGCCGCCGCCGCCACCGCCGCCGCCGCCGCACCGCCGCCGCCACCGCCGCCGCCGCCGCCACCGCCGCCGCCGCCGCCACCGCCGCCCCGCCGCCACCGCCGCCGCTGCCACCGCCGCCGCCGCCGTCCGCCCTCCACCGCCGCCACCGCCGCCGCTGCCACCCCCACCCCAGCCGCCGCCGCCGCTGCCACCACCGCCGCCGCCACCGCTACCGCCGCCCGCCCCGTCCGCCGCCCACCGCCGCCGCCACCGCCGCCGCCCCGCCGCCGCCGTCTGCCACCGCCACCCACCGCCGCCGCTCCACCACCCGCTGCCGCCGCCACCACCACCGCCACCGCCGCCGCCGCCGCCGCCGCACGCCGCCGCCGCCGCCGCCACCGCCGCCGCCGCCGCCGTCTCCCCGCCGCTCCCTGCCGCCGCCCCCGCTGCCGCTCGCGTCGCCGCCGCCGCCGCCGCGCCACCGCCGCCGCCGCCGCCGCCGCCGCCGCTGTGCGGCCGGTGGTTCCTGCCACCGCCACCGCCGCCGCCGCCCACGGCCGCATGCTGCAGCGGCTGCTGCTGCTGCGCGCTGATCC
>NW_025548273.1:0-25523 GCF_905237065.1 Salmo salar | reverse complement strand
GAATATGGCAGAGCTGTTCAGGGGAATATGATAGAGCTGCACAGGGAATATGATAGAGCACAGGGGAATAGGCAGAGCTGTACAGGGGAATATGGTAGAGCTGTACAGGGAATATGGTAGAGTGTTCAGGAGAATATGGCAGAGCTGTACAGGGGAATATGGTAGAGCTGTACGGGGAATATGGCAGAGCTAAATGGAAAGGAATATGGTAGAGCTGTACAGGGGAATATGTGGTAGAGCTGTACAGGAATAAGGGTAGAGCTGTTCAGGGGAATATGTCAGAGCTGTAACAGGGAATATGGTTAGAGCTGTACAGGGGAATATGGTAGAGCTGTTCAGGGAATATGGCAGAGAGCTGTACGGGGAATATGGCAGAGCTGAATAAGAACATGGCAGAGCTGTACTGGGGAATATGGCAGAGCTGTACGGGAGAACATGGCGAGAGCTGTACGGGGAATAAGTGGCAGAGCTGTCACGGGGAATATGGCAGAGCTGTACCGGGGAATATGGCAGAGCTATACGGGGAAATATGGCAGAGCTGTACAGGGGAATATGGCAGAGTTGTGCCGTGGATGACGTTGTTTGGGAGACCAGGACACATCCCGAAACAGGTCTTCTCAAGAAAATGTCTGAACCATTTAGGAAACAACTAGCTTCACAGGCAGGACTAAGACGAAAGTCAGACCCTTGATAAGTTCAGGAGGTCCATAGGAAATGAATGGGGTTATTCACATCGTGATAGAATATGGGTCGTTTCCAGGTCCATATTTTAAAAAAAAAAAAATAAAAATCCTGAGCCAAAAACATACTTCCTTTTGATTTATTTTCCTGACTGTTTGTTTGCCATGCCTTAGAATGTGTTATTCAATGTGGTTTCTATGGGCTGACAGCAGTAAGGTCAAATTAAATGTTTCATCCAAATCAAATACATCTAAATGGTCCATGGTCTATAAACAATTCCACATCTCAGCTTAGTAGATATCGCATGCATCTAGGGGCTTAGACTGACAAATCCTGGAGAGATGTGTAACATTTAAATGACCTTTAAAAGTGTACAGCTCTACAAAACACATTGGATTGAATCCCGGCCTCAGATGGGGAACCGTGCAGTTTAGTAACCTAACCCTCAAATACGGCCAATATCATGGGGGGATCAGTCAATAACTCATTGGAATGTGGGGATCAGTCAATAACTCAATGAAACATGGGGGGATCAGTCAATCACTCATTGGAACGTGGGGATCAGGATAAACTCAATGAAACGGGGGGGATCAGTCAATCCTTCAATGTAACGTGGGGGATCAGTCAATCACCAATGTAACGTGGGGGTCTGGGTCAATAACTCAAATGTAACGTGAGGGGATCAGTCAATCACTCATTTATAACGTGGGGATCAGTCAATCACTCAAATATATCATGGGGGATCAGTCAATCACTCAAATATATCATGGGGATCAGTCAATCCCTCAATGTAACGTGGGGGATCAGTCAATCACTCATTTATAAAGTGGGGATCAGTCAATCACTCATTTATAACGTGGGGGGATCAGTCAATCACTCAATGTAACGTTGGGGATCAGTCAATAACTCATTTATAATTGTAGGGGATCAGTCAATCACTCAATGTAACGTGGGGATCAGTCAATCACTCAAATGTAACGTGAGGGATCAGTCAAACACTCATTTATAACGTGGGGATCAGTCAATCACTCAATGGAACGTGGGGGGATCAGTCAATCACTCAATGTAATGTGGGGGGATTAGTCAATCACTCATTTATAACGTGGGGGATCAGTCAATCACTCAAAGAAACGTGGGGATCAGTCAATCACTCATTTATAACGTGGGGGATCACTAAATCACTCATATGTAATGTGGGGGGATCAATCAATCACTCAAATGTAACGTGGGGGATCAGTCAGTCACTCATTTATAACGTGGGGATCAGTCAATCACTCAATTATAACGTGGGCGATCAGTCAATCACTCATTTATAACTTGGGGGATCAGTCAATCACTTATTTATAACATGGGGGATCAGTCAATCACTCATTTATAACGTGGGGATATGTCAATCACTCAATTTATAACGTGGGGATCAGTCAATCACTCATTTATAACGTGGGGGATCAGTCAATCACTCATTTATAACGTGGGGATCAGTCAATCACTCATTTATAATGTGGGGGATCAGTCAATCACTTATTTATAACGTGGGGATCAGTCAATCACTCATTTATAACGTGGAGGATCAGTCAATCACGTTATTTATAACGTGGGCGATCAGTCAATCACTCAAATGTAACGTGGGGATCAGTCAATCACTCAATGGAACGTGGGGATCAGTCAATCACTTATTTATAACGTGGGGATCAGTCAATCACTCAATGGAACGTGGGGATCAGTCAATCACTCAAATGTAACGTGGGGGATAAGTCAATTACTCAAATGTAACGTGGGGGATCAGTCAATCACTCAATGTAATGTGGGGATCAGTCAATCACTCAAATGTAACGCTGAGGGATCAGTCAATCACTCAAATGTAACGTGGGGGATCAGTCAATGACTCAATGGAACGTGGGGATCAATTAATCACTCAATGTAACGTAGGGGATCAGGGCAATCACTCATTTATAACGTGGGGATCAGTCAATCACTCATTTATAACGTGGGGATCAGTCAATCACTCATTTATAACGTGTGGGATCAGTCAATCACTCATTTATAACGTGGGGATCAGTCAATCACCATTTATAACGTGGGGGATCAGTCAATCACTTATTTATAACGTGGGGGGATCAGTCAATCACTCAATGGAACGTGGGGGATCAGTCAATCACTCAATGGAACATGGGGATCAGTCAATCACTCGAATGTAACGTGGGGGATCAGTCAATCACTCAAATGTAACGTTGGGGGATCAGTCAATGACTCAAATGTAACGAGGTGGGATCAGTCAATCACTCAATGAACATGGGGGATGAGTCAATCACTCAATGGAACGTAGGAGATCAGTCAATCACTCATATGAACGTGGGGATCAGTCAATCACTCAATGAACGTGGGGGATAAGTCAATCATTCAAATGTAACATTGGGGATCAGTCAATCACTCAAATGTAACGTGGGGATCAATCAATCGCTATTATATGTGAGGATCGTCAATCACTCATTTATAACGTGGGAGATCAGTCAATCACTCAATGTAACGTGGGGGGATCAGTCAATCACTCATTTATAACGTGGGGGATCAGTCAATCACTCAATGAACGTGGGGAATCAGTCAATCACTCAATGTAACGTGGGGGATCAGTCAATCACTCCAAATGTCACGTAGGGGATCAGTCAATCACTCATTTATAACGTGGGGGATCAGTCAATCACTCAATGGAACGTGGGGGATCAGTCAATCACTCAATGTAACGTGGGGAACAGTCAATCACTCAATGGAACGTGGGGATCAGTCAATCACTCAATGTAACGTGGGGATCAGTCAATCACTCATTTATAACGTGGGGGATCAGTCAATCACTCAATTATAACGTGGGGATCAGTCAATCACTCATTTATAACGTGTGGGATCAGTCAATCACTCATTTATAACGTGGGGGATCAGTCAATCACTCATTTATAACGTGGGGATCAGTCAATCACTCATTTATAACCGTGGGGATCAGTCAATCACTCATTTATAACATGGGGATCAGTCAATCACTTATTTATAACGTGGGGATAAGTCAATCACTCAATGCAACGTGGGGGATCAGTCAATCACTAATTTTATAACGTGGGGATCAGTCAATCACTCATTTTAACGTGGGGATCAGTCAATCACTCATTTATAACGTGGGGGGATCAGTCAATCACTCATTTATAACGTGGGGGATCAGTCAATCACTCATTTATAACGTGGGGATCAGTCAATCACTTATTTATAACGTGGGGGGATCAGTCAATCACTCAATGGAACGTGGGGGGATCAGTCAATCACTCAATGGAACTATGGGGGATCAGTCAATCACTCGAATGTAACGTGGGGGATCAGTCAATCACTCCAAATCTAACGTGGGGATCAGTCAATGACTCAAATGTAACGAGGGGGATCAGTCAATCACTCAATGGAACGTGGGGGATCAGTCAATCACTCAATGGAACGTAGGAGATCAGTCAATCACTCAATGGAACGTGGGGATCAGTCAATCACTCAATGGAGCGTGGGGGATAAGTCAATCACTCAAATGTAACGTGGGGGATCAGTCAATCACTCAAATGTAACGTGGGGGATCAGTCAATCACTCATTTATAACGTGAGGATCAGTCAATCACTCATTTATAACGTGGGAGATGAGTCAATCACTCAATGGAACGTGGGGATCAGTCAATCACTCAATGTAACGTGGGGGATCAGTCAATCACTCAATGGAACGTGGGGAATCAATTAATCACTCATTTATAACGTGGGGATCAGTCAATCACTCATTTATAACGTGGGGGATCAGTCAATCACTCATTTATAACGTGGGGATCAGTCAATCACTCATTTATAACGTGGGGATCAGTCAATCACTCATTTATAACGTGGGGATCAGTCAATCACTCATTTATAACGTGGGGGATCAGTCAATCACTCATTTATAATGTGGGGATCAGTCAATCACTCATTATAACGTGGGGGGATCAGTCAATCACTCAATGGAACATTGGGGATCAGTCAATCACTCAATTTATAACGTGGGGGATCAGTCAATCACTCAATGTAACGTGGGGATCAGTCAATGACTCATTTATAACGAGGGGGATCAGTCAATCACTCATTTATAACGTGGGGATCAGTCAATCACTCATTTATAACGTGGGGATCAGTCAATCACTCATTTATAACGTGGGGATCAGTCAATCACTCAATGGACCATGGGGATCAGTCAATCACTCAATGTAACGTGGGGATCAGTCAATCACTCAATGTAACGTGGGGATCAGTCAATCACTCATTTATAACGTGATGGGATCAGTCAATCACTCATTTATAACGTGGGGATCAGTCAATCACTCAAATGTAACTGGGGATCAGTCAATCACTCATTTATAACGGGGATCAGTCAATCACTCAATGTAACGTGGGCGATCAGTCAATCACTCATTTATAACGTGGGGGATCAGTCAATCACTCAATGTAACATGGGGATCAGTCAATCACTCAATGTAACATTGGGGATTGGTCAATCACTCATTTATAACGTGGGGATCAGTCAATCACTCATTATAACGTGGGGATCAGTCAATCACTCATTGGAACGTGGGGGATCAGTCAATCACTCATTGTAACGTGGGGATCAGTCAATCACTCAAATGTAATATGGGGATCAGTCAATCACTCAATGGAACGTGGGGGGATCAGTCAATCACTCAATGGAACGTGGGAAATCAGTCAATCACTCAATGTAACATGCGGGATGAGTCAATCACTCATTATGGAACGTAGAGATCAGTCAATCACTCAATGGAACGTGGGGATCAGTCAATCACTCAATGGAACGTGGGGATAAGTCAATCATTCAAATGTAACATGGGGGGATCAGTCAATCACTCAATTGTAACGTGGGGATCAATCAATCGCTATTTATAATGTGGGGATCAGTCAATCACTCATTTATAACGTGGGGGGATCAGTCAATCACTCATTTATAACGTGGGGATCAGTCAATCACTCATTTATAACGTGGGGATCAGTCAATCACTCATTTATAACGTGGGGATCAGTCAATCACTCATTATAACGTGGGGATCAGTCAATCACTCAATGGCAACGTGGGGGATCAGTCAATCACTAATTTATAACGTGGGGATCAGTCAATCACTCATTGTAACGTGGGGATCAGTCAATCACTCATTTATAACGTGGGGGATCAGTCAATCACTCATTTATAACGTGGGGGATCAGTCAATCACCATTTATAACGTGGGGGATCAGTCAATCACTTATTTATAACGTGGGGATCAGTCAATCACTCAATGGAACGTGGGGATCAGTCAATCACTCAATGGAACGTGGGGATCAGTCAATCACTCAATGTAACGTGGGGGATCAGTCAATCACTCATTTATAACGTGGGGATCAGTCAATCACTCAATTATAACGTGGGGATCAGTCAATCACTCAAATGTAACGTGGGGGATCAGTCAATCACTCAGTTATGACGTAAGGGATCAGTCAATCACTCAATGTATACGTCGGGGATCAGTCAATCACTCATTTATAACGTGGGGATCAGTCAATCACTCAATGTAACATGGGGATCAGTCAATCACTCAATGTAAATTGGGGATCAGTCAATCACTCATTTATAACGTGGGGGATCAGTCAATCCCCTATTTATAACGGTGGGGGGATCAGTCAATCACTCAATGGAACGTAGGGGATCAGTCAATCACTCAATGGAACGTGGGGGATCAGTCAATCACTCAAATGTAACGTGGGGATCAGTCAATCACCAATGCGAATGTATGGGATCAGTCAATGACTCAATGGAACGTAGGGAAATCAGTCAATCACTCAATGGAACATGGGGGATGAGTCAATCACTCAATGGAACGTAGGAGATCAGTCAATCACCAATGGAACGTGGGGATCAGTCAATCACTCAATGGAACGTGGGGATAAGTCAATCATTCAAATGTAACATGGGGGATCAGTCAATCACTCAAATGTAACGTGGGGGATCAATCAATCGCTAATTTATAATGTGGGGATCAGTCAATCACTCATTTATAAAGTGGGAGATCAGTCAATCACTCAATGGAACGTGGGGGATCAGTCAATCACTCATTTATAACGTGGGGGATCAGTCAATCACTCAATGGAACGTGGGGAATCAGTGAATCACTCAAATGTAACGTGGGGATCAGTCAATCACTCAAATGTCACATAGGGGATCAGTCAATCACTCATTTATAACGTGGGGGTCAGTCAATCACTCAATGGAACGTGGGGGATCGGTCAATCACTCAATTTAACGTGGGGGAACAGTCAATCACTCAATGGAACGTGGGGAATCAATTAATCACTCAATTAACGTAGGGGATCAGGCAATCACTCATTTATAACGTGGGGGATCAGTCAATCACTCATTTATAACGTGGGGGATCAGTCAATCACTCCATTTATAACGTGTGGGATCAGTCAATCACTCATTTATAACGTGGGGATCAGTCAATCACTCATTTTATAACGTGGGGGATCAGTCAATCACTTATTTATAACGTTGGGGATCAGTCAATCACTCATTTATAACGTGGGGATCAGTCAATCACTTATTTATAACGTGGGGATCAGTTAATCACTTATTTATGCAACGTGGGGCGATCAATCACTCATATGGCACGTTGGGGATCAGTCAATCACTTATTTATAACGCGGGGATCAGTCAATCACTCAATGGAACGTGGGGATCAGTCAATCACTCAATGGAACATGGGGACTCAAGGTCAATCAACCTCGAATATAACGTGGGGGGATCAATCAATTACTCCAAATCTAACGTGGGGATCAGTCAATGACTCAAATGTAACGAGGGGGATCAGTCAATCACTCAATGGAACATGGTGGATGAGTCAATCACTCCAATGGAACGTAGGAGATCAGTCAATCACTCAATGGAACGTGGGGATCAGTCAATCACTCAATGCGAACGTGGGGATAAGTCAATCATTCAAATCTAACATGGGGATCGAAGTCAATCACTCCAAATGTAACGTGGGGGATCAATCAATCGCTAATTTATAATGTGTGTGAGGATCAGTCAATCACTCATTTATAACGTGGGAGATTGGTCAATCACTCAATGGAACGTGGGGATCAGTCAATCACTCATTTATAACGTGGGGATCAGTCAATCACTCAATGGAACGTGGGGAATCAGTCAATCACTCTAATTTAACGTGGGGGATCAGTCAATCACCATTATCACGTGGGATCAGTCAATCACTCATTTATAACGTGGGGATCAGTCAATCACTAAACGGGGGGATCAGTCAATCACCAATGCAACGTGGGGGATCAGTCAATCACTAATTTATACGTGGGGGATCAGTCAATCACTCAATGTAACGTGGGTGATCAGTCAATCACTCATTTATAACGTGTGGGATCAGTCAATCACTCATTTATAACGTGGGGATCAGTCAATCACTCATTTATAACGTGGGGGATCAGTCAATCACTTATTTATAACGTGGGGGATCAGTCAATCACTCAATGGAACGTGGGGATCAGTCAATCACTCAATGGAACGTGGGGGGATCAGTCAATCACTCGAATGTAACGTGGGGGATCAGTCAATCACTCAAATGTAACGAGATCAGCCGACTCAAATGTAACGAGGGGGACTGCGGCCAATCACCCAATGTAACGTGGGGGATCAGTCAATCACAAAATGTAACGTGAGGGATTGGTCAAACACTATTTATAACGTGGGGATCAGTCAATCACTCAAATGTAACGTGGGGGATCAGTCAATCACTCAATGTAACCGTGGGGATGAGTCAATCACTCATATAACGTGGGGATCAGTCAATCACTCAATGTAACGTGGGGATCGGTCAATCACTCAATGAACGTGGGGGATCAGTCAATCACTCAAATGTAATGTGGGGATCAGTCAATCACTCAAATGTAACGTGGGGATCAGTCAATCACTCATTTATAACGTGGGGGATCAGTCAATCACTCAATTGTAACGTGGGGATCAGTCAATCACTATTTATAACGTGGGGATCAGTCAATCACTCAATTATAACATGGGGGATCAGTCAATCACTCATTTATAACGTGGGGATATTCAATCACTAATTTATAACGTGGGGGATCAGTCAATCACCAATACGTGGGGATCAGTCAATCACTCATTTATAACGTGGGGGATCAGTCAATCACTCAATGGAACGTGGGGAATCAGTCAATCACTCAAATGTAACGTGGGGGATCAGTCAATCACTTAAATGTCACATGGGGATCAGTCAATCACTCATTTATAACGTGGGGATAAGTCAATCACTCAATGGAACGTGGGGGATCAGTCAATCACTCCGAATGTAACGTGGGGGATCAGTCAATCACTCAAATGTAACGTGGGGGATCAGTCAATGACTCAAATGTAACGAGGGGATCAGTCAATCACTCATTTATAACGTGTGGGATCAGTCAATCACTCATTTATAACGTGGGGATCAGTCAATCACTCATTTATATACGTGGGGGATCAGTCAATCACTTATTTATAACGTGGGGATCAGTCAATCACTCAATGGAACCGTGGGGATCAGTCAATCACTCAATGGAACATGGGGATCAGTCAATCACTCGAATGTAACGTGGGGATCAGTCAATCACTCAAATGTAACGTGGGGGATCAGTCAATGACTCATATGTAACGAGGGGGATCAGTCAATCACTCAATGTAACGTGGGGGATCAGTCAATCACTCAAATGTAACGTGAGGGATCAGTCAAACACTCATTTATAACGTGGGGGATCAGTCAATCACTCAATGGAACGTGGGGATCAGTCAATCACTCAATGTAATGTGGGGGATTAATCAATCACTCATTTATAACGTGGGGATCAGTCAATCACTCAATGTAACGTGGGGATCAGTCAATCACTCATTTATAACGTGGGGGATCACTAAATCACTCAAATGTAATGTGGGGGATCAGTCAATCACTCAAATGTAACGTGGGGATCAGTCAGTCACTCATTTATAACGTGGGGAGATCAGTCAATCACTCAATTATAACGTGGGGATCAGTCAATCACTCATTTATAACTTGGGGGATCAGTCAATCACTTATTTATAACATGGGGGATCAGTCAATCACTCATTTATAACGTGGGGATATGTCAATCACTCAATTTATAACGTGGGGATCAGTCAATCACTCATTTATAACGTGGTGGATCAGTCAATCACTCATTTATAACGTGGGGATCAGTCAATCACTCATTTATAACGTGGGGGATCAGTCAATCACTTATTTATAACGTGGGGATCAGTCAATCACTCATTTATAACGTGGAGGATCAGTCAATCACTTATTTATAACGTGGGGGATCAGTCAATCACTCAAATGTAACGTGGGGGATCAGTCAATCACTCAATGGAACGTGGGGATCAGTCAATCACTTATTTATAACGTGGGGATCAGTCAATCACCAATGGAACGTGGGGGATCAGTCAATCACTCAAATGTAACGTGGGGGATCAGTCAATCACTCAAATGTAACGTGAGGGATCAGTCAATCACTCAAATGTAACGTGGGGGATCAGTCAATGACTCAATGGAACGTGGGGATCAATTAATCACTCAATGTAACGTAGGGGATCAGGCAATCACTCATTTATAACGTGGGGGGATCAGTCAATCACTCATTTATAACGTGGGGATCAGTCAATCACTCATTTATAACGTGTGGGATCAGTCAATCACTCATTTATAACGTGGGGATCAATCAATCACTCATTTATAACGGGGGGATCAGTCAATCACTTATTTATAACGTGGGGGATCAGTCAATCACCTCAATGGAACATGGGGGATCAGTCAATCACTCGAATGTAACGTGGGGATCAGTCAATCAATCAAATGTAACGTGGGGGATCAGTCAATGACTCAAATGTAACGAGGGGAATCAGTCAATCACTCCAATGGAACATGGGGGATGAGTCAATCACTCAATGGAACGTAGGAGATCAGTCAATCACTCAATGGAACGTGGGGGATCAGTCAATCACTCAATGGAACGTGGGGGATAAGTCAATCATTCAAATGTAACATGGGGATCAGTCAATCACTCAAATGTAACGTGGGGATCAATCAATCGCTAATTTATAATGTGAGGATCAGTCAATCACTCATTTATAACGTGGGAGATCAGTCAATCACTCAATGGAACGTGGGGATCAGTCAATCACTCATTTATAACGTGGGGGATCAGTCAATCACTCAATGGAACGTGGGGAATCAGTGAATCACTCAAATGTAACGTGGGGATCAGTCAATCACTCAAATGTCACATAGGGGATCAGTCAATCACTCATTTATAACGTGGGGATCAGTCAATCACTCAATGGAACGTGGGGATCAGTCAATCACTCAATGTAACGTGGGGGAACAGTCAATCACTCAATGGAACGTGGGGAATCAATTAATCACTCAATGTAACGTAGGGATCAGGCAATCACTCATTTATAACGTGGGGATCAGTCAATCACTCATTTATAACGTGGGGGATCAGTCAATCACTCATTTATAACGTGGGGATCAGTCAATCACTCATTTATAACGTGGGGATCAGTCAATCACTTATTTATAACGTGGGGATCAGTTAATCACTCAATGCAACGTGGGGATCAGTCAATCACTAATTTATAACGTGGGGATCAGTCAATCACTCAATGTAACGTGGGGGGATCAGTCAATCACTCATTTATAACGTGGGGATCAGTCAATCACTTATTTATAACGTGGGGATCAGTCAATCACTCATTTATAACGTGGGGGATCAGTCAATCACTTATTTATAACGTGGGGGATCGGTCAATCACTCAATGGAACGTGGGGATCAGTCAATCACTCAATGGAACATGGGGGGATCAGTCAATCACTCGAATGTAACGTGGGGGATCAGTCAATTACTCAAATCTAACGTGGGGATCAGTCAATGACTCAAATGTAACGAGGGGGTCGGTCAATCACTCAATGGAACATGGTGGATGAGTCAATCACTCAATGGAACGTAGGAGATCAGTCAATCACTCAATGGAACGTGGGGATCAGTCAATCACTCAATGGAACGTGGGGATAAGTCAATCATTCAAATGTAACATGGGGGATCAGTCAATCACTCAAATGTAACGTGATACCACGTGATCAATCAATCGCTAATTTATAACGTGAGGATCAGTCAATCACTCATTTATAACGTGGGGGATCAGTCAATCACTCAATAACGTGGGGATCAGTCAATCACTCATTTAACGTGGGGGGATCAGTCAATCACTCATTAACGTGGGGATCAGTCAATCACTCATTTATAACGTGGGGATCAGTCAATCACTCATTTATAACGTGGGGGATCAGTCAATCACTCATTTATAACGTGGGGATCAGTCAATCACTCATTTATAACGTGGGGATCAGTCAATCACTCATTTATAACGTGGGGGATCAGTCAATCACTCAATGAATGTGGGGATCAGTCAATCACTCATTTATAACGTGGGGGGATCAGTCAATCACTTATTTATAACGTGGGGATCAGTCAATCACTCATTTATAACGTGTGGATCAGTCAATCACTTATCCTGCCTTAAACGTGGGGGATCAGTTAATCACTCAATGGAACGTGGGGATCAGTCAATCACTCAATGTAACGTGGGGATCACTCAATTACTCAATGTAATGTGGGGATCAGTCAATCACTCATTTATAACGTGGGGGGATCAGTCAATCACTCATTTATAACGTGGGGATCAGTCAATCACTCAAATGTAACGTGGGGGATCAGTCAATCACTCATTTATGACGTAAGGGATCAGTCAATCACTCATTTTAATGTGGGGGATCAGTCAATCACTCAATGTAACGTGGGGATCAGTCAATCACCAATGTAACGTGGGGATCAGTCAATCACTCAATGTAACTGGGGGATCAGTCAATCACTTTATAACGTGGGGGATCAGTCAATCACTCATTTATAACGTGGGGATCAGTCAATCACTCATTGGAACGTGGGGATCAGTCAATCACTCATTGTAACGTGGGGGATCAGTCAATCACTCATTTGTAATGTGGGGATCAGTCAATCACTCATATAACGTGGGGATCAGTCAATCACTCATATAACGTGGGGAATCAGTCAATCACTCATTTTAACGTGGGGATCAGTCAATCACTCATTATGGAACGTGGGGGATCAGTCAATCACTTATTTATAACGTGGGGGGATCGGTCAATCACTCAATGGAACGTGGGGATCAGTCAATCATTCAAATGTAACATGGGGGATCAGTCAATCACTCAAATGTAACGTGGGGGATCAATCAATCGCTAATTTATAATGTGGGGATCAGTCAATCACTCATTTATAACGTGGGGGATCAGTCAATCACTCAATGGAACGTGGGGATCAGTCAATCACTCATTATAACGTGGGGGGATCAGTCAATCACTCAATGGAACGTGGGGAATCGGTCAATCACTCAATTAACGTGGGGATCAGTCAATCACTCAAATGTAACGTAGGGGATCAGTCAATCACTCATTTATAACGTGGGGATCAGTCGAATCACTCATTTATAACGTGGGGATCAGTCAATCACTCATATGAACGTGGGGATCAGTCAATCACTCAATAACGTGGGGATCAGTCAATCACTTATTTATAACGTGGGGGATCAGTCAATCACTCAATTATAACGTGGGGGATCAGTCAATCACTTAATTATAACGAGGGGGATCAGTCAATCACTCAATGCAACGTGGGGATGAGTCAATCACTCAATGGAACGTGGGAGATCAGTCAATCACTCAATGGAACGTGGGGATCAGTCAATCACTCAATGGAACGTGGGGAGATAAGTGAATCACTCAAATGTAACATGGGGGATCAGTCAATCACTCAAATGTAACGTAGGGGATCAGTCAATCGCTCATTTATAACGTGAGGATCAGTCAATCACTCATTTATGAACGTGGGGATCAGTCAATCACTCAATGGAACGTGGGGGATCAGTCAATCACTCAATGTAACGTGGGGGATCAGTCAATCACTCAATGGAACGTGGGGATCAGTCAATCACTCATTTATAACGTGGGGGATCAGTCAATCACTCATTTATAACGTGTGGGATCAGTCAATCACTCAATGATAATGTGTGGGATCAGTCAATCACTCATTTATAACGTGGGGGATCAGTCAATCACTTATTTATAACGTGGGGGATCAGTCAATCACTCATTTATAACGTGGGGATCAGTCAATCACTCATTTATAACGTGGGGATCAGTTAATCACTCAATGCAACGTGGGGATCAGTCAATCACTAATTTATAACGTGGGGGATCAGTCAATCACTCAATGTAATGTGGGGGATCAGTCAATCACTCATTTATAACGTGGGGGATCAGTCAATCACTTATTTATAACGTGGGGGATCAGTCAATCACTCATTTATAACGTGGGGATCAGTCAATCACTTATTTATAACGTGGGGGATCAGTCAATCACTCAATGGAACGTGGGGGATCAGTCAATCACTCAATGTAACGTGGGGGATCAGTCAATCACTCAAATGTAACGTGGGGATCAGTCAATCACTCAAATGTAACGAGGGGGATCAGTCAATCACTCCAATGGAACATGGGGGGATGAGTCAATCACTCAATGGAACGTAGGAGATCAGTCAATCACTCAATGGAACGTGGGGATCAGTCAATCACTCAATGGAACGTGGGGGGATAAGTCAATCATTCAAATGTAACATGGGGATCAGTCAATCACTCAAATGTAACGTGGGGGATCAATCAATCGCTAATTTATAATGTGAGGATCAGTCAATCACTCATTTATAACGCGGGAGATCAGTCAATCACTCAATGGAACGTGGGGGATCAGTCAATCACTCATTTATAACGTGGGGGATCAGTCAATCACTCAATGGAACGCTTGGGGAATCAGTGAATCACTCAAATGTAACGTGGGGGATCAGTCAATCACTCAAATGTCACATAGGGATCAGTCAATCACTCATTTATAACGTGGGGATCAGTCAATCACTCAATGGAACGTGGGGGATCAGTCAATCACTCAATGTAACGTGGGGATCAGTCAATCACTCAATGTAACGTAGGGGATCAGGCAATCACTCATTTATAACGTGGGGATCAGTCAATCACTCATTTATAACGTGGGGGGATCAGTCAATCACTCATTTATAACGTGTGGGATCAGTCAATCACTCATTTATAACGTGGGGATCAGTCAATCACTCATTTATAACGTGGGGGATCAGTCAATCACTTATTTATAACGTGGGGATCAGTCAATCACTCATTTATAACGTGGGGATCAGTCAATCACTTATTTATAACGTGGGGATCAGTTAATCACTCAATGCAACGTGGGGGATCAGTCAATCACTAATTTATAACGTGGGGGATCAGTCAATCACTCAATGTAATGTGGGGATCAGTCAATCACTCATTTATAACGTGGTGGATCAGTCAATCACTTATTTATAACGTGGGGATCAGTCAATCACTCATTTATAACGTGGGGGATCAGTCAATCACTTATTTATAACGTGGGGATCAGTCAATCACTCAATGGAACGTGGGGGATCAGTCAATCTCTCAATGTAACATGGGGGATCAGTCAATCACTCGAATGTAACGTGGGGGATCAGTCAATCACTCAAATGTAACGTGGGGATCGTCAGTCACTCAATGGAACATGGGGGGATGAGTCAATCACTCAATGGAACGTAGAGAGATCAGTCAATCACTCAATGGAACGTGGGGATCAGTCAATCACTCAATGGAACGTGGGGGATAAGTCAATCATTCAAATGTAACATGGGGGGATCAGTCAATCACTCAAATGTAACGTGGGATCAATCAATCGCTAATTTATAACGTGAGGATCAGTCAATCACTCATTTATAACGTGGGAGATCAGTCAATCACTCAATGGAACGTGGGGATCAGTCAATCACTCATTTATAACGTGGGGATCAGTCAATCACTCAATGGAACGTGGGGAATCAGTGAATCACTCAATTGTAACGTGGGGATCAGTCAATCACTCAAATGTCACATAGAGGATCAGTCAATCACTCATTTATAACGTGGGGATCAGTCAATCACTCAATGTAACGTGGGGATCAGTCAATCACTCAATGGAACGTGGGGAATCAATCAATCACTCAATGTAACGTGGGGATCAGGCAATCACTCATTTATAACGTGGGGGATCAGTCAATCACTCATTTATAACGTGGGGGATCAGTCAATCACTCATTTATAACGTGTGGGATCAGTCAATCACTCATTTATAACGTGGGGATCAGTCAATCACTCATTTATAACGTGGGGATCAGTCAATCACTCATTTATAACGTGGGGGATCAGTCAATCACTTATTTATAACGTGGGGGATCAGTCAATCACTCATTTATAACGTGGGGATCAGTCAATCACTTATTTATAACGTGGGGATCAGTTAATCACTCAATGCAACGTGGGGGATCAGTCAATCACTAATTTATAACGTGGGGGGATCAGTCAATCACTCAATGTAATGTGGGGATCAGTCAATCACTCATTTATAACGTGGGGGATCAGTCAATCACTTATTTATAACGTGGGGATCAGTCAATCACTCATTTATAACGTGGGGATCAGTCAATCAATTATTTATAACGTGGGGATCAGTCAATCACTCAATGGAACGTGGGGATCAGTCAATCACTCAATGTAACGTGGGGGATCAGTCAATCACTCAATGTAATGTGGGGATCAGTCAATCACTCATTTATAACGTGGGGATCAGTCAATCACTCATTTATAACGTGGGGGATCAGTCAATCACTCAATGTAACGTGGGGATCAGTCAATCACTCATTTATGGAACGTAAGGGATCAGTCAATCACTCAATGTAACGTGGGGGATCAGTCAATCACTCAATTTAACGTGGGGATCAGTCAATCACTCAATGTAACGTGGGGGATCAGTCAATCACTCAATGGAACGTGGGGAATCAATTAATCACTCAATGTAACGTGGGGATCAGGCAATCAGTCATTTATAACGTGGGGGGATCAGTCAATCACTCATTTATAACGTGGGGGATCAGTCAATCACTCATTTTATAACGTGGGGGATCAGTCAATCACCATTTATAACGTGGGGATCAGTCAATCACTCATTTATAACGTGGGGATCAGTCAATCACTTATTTATAACGTGGGGGATCAGTCAATCACTCATTTATAACGTGAGGGATCAGTCAATCACTTATTTATAACGTGGGGGATCAGTTAATCACTCAATGCAACGTGGGGGATCAGTCAATCACTCATTTATAACGGGGATCAGTCAATCACTCAATGATAATGTGGGGATCAGTCAATCAGTCAATTTAACGTTGGGTATCAGTCAATCACTCAATGTAACATGGGGATCAGTCAATCACTCAATGTAAATTGGGGGATCAGTCAATCCCTCATTTATAACGTGGGGGATCAGTCAATCCCTCATTTATAACGTGGGGATCAGTCAATCACTCATTGGAACGTAGGGGATCAGTCAATCACTCATTGTAACGTGGGGGGATCAGTCAATCACTCAAATGTAATGTGGGGGTCAGTCAATCACTCAATGGAACGTGGGGGATCAGTCAATCACTCAATGGAACGTGGGAAATCAGTCAATCACTCAATGTAATGTGGGGATCAGTCAATCACTCATTTATAACGTAGGGGGATCTGTCAATCACTCATTTATAACGTGGGGGATCAGTCAATCACTCAAATGTAACGTGGGGATCAGTCAATCACTCATTTATGACGTAAGGGATCAGTCAATCACCAATATAACGTGGGGGATCAGTCAATCACTCAATGTAACGTGGGGGATCAGTCAATCACTCAATGTAACGTGGGGATCAGTCAATCCCTCATTTATAACGTGGGGATCAGTCAATCCTCATTTATAACGTGAGGGATCAGTCAATCACTCATTGTAACGTGGGGGATCAGTCAATCACTCAAATGTAACATGGGGATCAGTCAATCACTCAGTGGAACGTAGGGGATCAGTCAATCACTCATTGTAACGTGGGGGGATTAGTCATTCACGCAAATGTAACGTGGGGATCAGTCAATCACTCATTTATAACGTGGGGATCAGTCAATCACTCAATGGCACGTGGGGGAATCAGTCAATCACTCAATGTAACGTGGGGGGATCAGTCAATCCCTCATTTATAACGTGGGAGATCAGTCAATCACTCATTGTAACGTGGGGGATCAGTCAATCACTCAAATGTAACGTGGGGATCAGTCAATCACTCAATGGAACGTGGGGATCAGTCAATCACTCATTGTAACGTGGGGGATTAGTCAATCACGCAAATGTAACGTGGGGGATCAGTCAATCACTCATTTATAAGATGGGGATCAGTCAATCACTCATTTATAACGTGGGGATCAGTCAATCACTTATTTATAACGTGGGGGGATCAGTCAATCACTCAATAGAACGTGGGGGATCAGTCAATCACCAATGGAACATGGGGGATCAGTCAATCACTCGAATGTAACGTGGGGGATCAGTCAATCACTCAAATGTAACGTGGGGGATCAGTCAATGACTCAAATGTAACGTGGGGGATCAGTCAATCACTCAATGGAACATGGGGGATGAGTCAATCACTCAATGGAACGTAGGAGATCAGTCAATCACCAATGGAACGTGGGGATCAGTCAATCCACCAATGGAACGTGGGGGATAAGTCAATCATTCAAATGTAACATGGGGATCAGTCAATCACTCAAATGTAACGTGGGGATCAATCAATCGCTAATTTATAATGTGGGGATCAGTCAATCACTCATTTATAACGTGGGAGATCAGTCAATCACTCAATGGAACGTGGGGGATCAGTCAATCAGTCATTTATAACGTGGGGATCAGTCAATCACTCAATGGAACGTGGGGAATCAGTGAATCACTCAAATGTAACGTGGGGATCAGTCAATCACTCAAATGTAACATAGGGGATCAGTCAATCACTCATTTATAACGTGGGGATCAGTCAATCACTGAATGGAACGTGGGGATCAGTCAATCACTCAATGTAACGTGGGGGATCAGTCAATCACTCAATGGAACGTGGGCAATCAATTAATCACCAATGTAACGTAGGGGATCAGTCAATCACTCATTTATAACGTGGGGGATCAGTCAATCACTCATTTATAACGTGTGGGATCAGTCAATCACTCATTTATAACGTGGGGATCAGTCAATCACTCATTTATAATGTGGGGGATCAGTCAATCACTTATTTATAACGTGGGGGATCTGTCAATCACTCATTTATAACGTGGGGGATCAGTCAATCACTTATTTATAATGTGGGGATCAGTTAATCACTCAATGCAACGTGGGGGATCAGTCAATCACTAATTTATAACGTGGGGGATCAGTCAATCACTCAATGTAATGTGGGGGATCAGTCAATCACTCATTTTTAACGGGGGGCAGTCAATCACTTATTTATAACGTGGGGATCAGTCAATCACTCAATGGAACGTGGGGGGATCAGTCAATCACTCAATGTAACGTGGGGGATCACTCAATCACTCAATGTAATGTGGGGGATCAGTCAATCACTCATTTATAACGTAGGGGATCAGTCAATCACTCATTTATAATGTGGGGATCAGTCAATCACTTATTTATAACGTGGGGGATCAGTCAATCACTCAATGGAACGTGGGGGGATCAGTCAATCACTCAATGGAACATGGGGGATCAGTCAATCACTCGAATGTAACGTGGGGATCAGTCAATCACTCAAATGTAACGTGGGGGATCAGTCAATGACTCAAATGTAACGAGGGGGATCAGTCAATCACTCAATGTAACGTGGGTGATCAGTCAATCACCAAATGTAACGTTGAGGGATCAGTCAAACACTCATTTATAACGTGGGGGATCAGTCAATCACTCAATGGAACGTGGGGGATCAGTCAATCACTCAATGTAATGTGGGGATTAGTCAATCACTCATTTATAACGTGGGGATCGGTCAATCACTCAATGTAACGTGGGGATCAGTCAATCACTCATTTATAACGTGGGGGATCACTCAATCACTCAATGTAATGCGGGGGATCAGTCAATTACTCAAATGTAACGTGGGGATCAGTCAGTCACTCATTTATAACGTGGGGGGATCAGTCAATCACTCAATTGTAACGTGGGCGATCAGTCAATCACTCATTTATAACTTGGGGATCAGTCAATCACTTATTTATAACATGGGGATCAGTCAATCACTCATTTATAACGTGGGGATATGTCAATCACTCAATTTATAACGTGGGGGATCAGTCAATCACTCAATGGAACGTGGGGGATCAGTCAATCACTCATTTATAACGTGGGGGATCAGTCAATCACTCAATGGAACGTGGGGAATCAGTCAATCACTCAAATGTAACGTGGGGGATCAGTCAATCACTCAAATGTCACATAGGGGATCAGTCAATCACTCATTTATAACGTGGGGATAAGTCAATCACTCAATGGAACGTGGGGGATCAGTCAATCACTCGAATGTAACGTGGGGGGATCAGTCAATCACTCAAATGTAACGTGGGGATCAGTCAATGACTCAAATGTAACGAGGGGGGATCAGTCAATCACTCATTTATAACGTGTGGGATCAGTCAATCACTCATTTATAACGTGGGGATCAGTCAATCACTCATTTATAACGTGGGGATCAGTCAATCACTTATTTATAACGTGGGGATCAGTCAATCACTCAATGGAACATGGGGGATCAGTCAATCACTCAATGTAACGTGGGGGATCAGTCAATCACTCAATGGAACATGGGGATCAGTCAATCACTCGAATGTAACGTGGGGATCAGTCAATCACTCAAATGTAACGTGGGGGATCAGTCAATGACTCATATGTAACGAGGGGGGATCAGTCAATCACTCAATGTAACGTGGGGATCAGTCAATCACTCAAATGTAACGTGAGGGATCAGTCAAACACTCATTTATAACGTGGGGATCAGTCAATCACTCAATGGAACGTGGGGATCAGTCAATCACTCAATGTAATGTGGGGATTAGTCAATCACTCATTTATAACGTGGCGGATCAGTCAATCACTCAATGTAACACGTGGGGGATCAGTCAATCACTCATTTATAACGTGGGGGATCACTAAATCACTCAAATGTAATGTGGGGATCAGTCAATTACTCAAATGTAACGTGGGGATCAGTCAGTCACTCATTTATAACGTGGGGATCAGTCAATCACTCAATTATAACGTGGGGCGTATCAGTCAATCACTCATTTATAACTTGGGGGATCAGTCAATCACTTATTTATAACATGGGGGATCAGTCAATCACTCATTTATAACGTGGGGATATGTCAATCACTCAATTTATAACGTGGGGGATCAGTCAATCACTCATTTATAACGTGGTGGGATCAGTCAATCACTCATTTATAATGTGGGGGATCAGTCAATCACTCATTTATAACGTGGGGGATCAGTCAATCACTTATTTATAACGTGGGGGGATCAGTCAATCACTCATTTATAACGTGGAGGATCAGTCAATCACTTATTTATAACGTGGGGGATCAGTCAATCACTCAACTGTAACGTGGTGGATCAGTCAATCACTCAATGGAACGTGGGGGATCAGTCAATCACTTATTTATAACGTGGGGGGATCAGTCAATCACTCAATGGAACGTGGGGATCAGTCAATCACTCAAATGTAACGTGGGGGATCAGTCAATCACTCAAATGTAACGTGGGGATCAGTCAATCACTCAAATGTAACGTGGGGGATCAGTCAATGACTCAATGGAACGTGGGGGATCAATTAATCACTCAATGTAACGTAGGGGATCAGGCAATCACTCATTTATAACGTGGGGGATCAGTCAATCACTCATTTATAACGTGGGGGGATCAGTCAATCACTCATTTATAACGTGTGGGATCAGTCAATCACTCATTTTATAATGTGGGGATCAGTCAATCACTCATTTATAATGTGTGGGATCAGTCAATCACTTATTTATAACGTGGGGGATCAGTCAATCACTCAATGGAACGTGGGGGATAAGTCAATCACTCAATGGAACATGGGGATCAGTCAATCACTCGAATGTAACGTGGGGATCAGTCAATCAATCAAATGTAACGTGGGGGATCAGTCAATGACTCAAATGTAACGAGGGGGATCAGTCAATCACTCAATGGAACATGGGGGATGAGTCAATCACTCAATGGAACGTAGGAGATCAGTCAATCACTCAATGGAACGTGGGGATCAGTCAATCACTCAATGGAACGTGGGGGATAAGTCAATCATTCAAATGTAACATGGGGGATCAGTCAATCACTCAAATGTAACGTGGGGATCAATCAATCGCTAATTATAATGTGAGGATCAGTCAATCACCATTTATAACGTGGGGAGATCAGTCAATCACTCAATGGAACGTGGGGATCAGTCAATCACTCATTTATAACGTGGGGGATCAGTCAATCACTCAATGGAACGTGGGGAATCAGTGAATCACTCCAAATGTAACGTGGGGGATCAGTCAATCACCAAATGTCACATAGGGGATCAGTCAATCACTCATTTATAACGTGGGGATCAGTCAATCACTCAATGGAACGTGGGGATCAGTCAATCACTCAATGTAACGTGGGGGAACAGTCAATCACCAATGGAACGTGGGGAATCAATTAATCACTCAATGTAACGTGGGGATCAGGCAATCACTCATTTATAACTTGGGGGATCAGTCAATCACTCATTTATAACGTGGGGATCAGTCAATCACTCATTTTATAACGTGTGGGATCAGTCAATCACCCATTTATAACGTGGGGATCAGTCAATCACTCATTTATAACGTGGGGGATCAGTCAATCACTTATTTATAACGTGGGGGATCAGTCAATCACTCATTTATAACGTGGGGATCAGTGTCAACCACTTATTAACGTGGGGATCAGTTTAATCACTCAATGCAACGTGGGGGATCAGTCAATCACTAATTTATAACGTGGGGATCAGTCAATCACTTATTTATAACGTGGGGGATCAGTCAATCACTCATTTATAACGTGGGGGATCAGTCAATCACTTATTTATAACGTGGGGGATCAGTCAATCACTCAATGGAACGTGGGGGATCAGTCAATCACTCAATGGAACGTGGGGCATCAGTCAATCACTCGAATGTAACGTTGGGATCAGTCAATTACTCCAATCTAACGTGGGGGATCAGTCAATGACTCAAATGTAACGAGGGGATCAGTCAATCACTCAATGGAACATGGGGGATGAGTCAATCACTCAATGGAACGTGGAGATCAGTCAATCACTCAATGGAACGTGGGGATCAGTCAATCACTCAATGGAACGTGGGGATAAGTCAATCATTCAAATGTAACATGGGGGATCAGTCAATCACTCAAATGTAACGTGGGGGGATCAATCAATCGCTAATTTATAATGTGAGGATCAGTCAATCACTCATTTATAACGTGGGGATCAGTCAATCACTCAATGGAACGTGGGGATCAGTCAATCACTCAATGCTTAACGTGGGGGATCAGTCAATCACTCAATGGAACGTGGGGAATCAGTGAATCACTCAAATGTAACGTGGGGGATCAGTCAATCCTCCAAATGTCACATAGGGGATCAGTCAATCACTCATTTATAACGTGGGGGATCAGTCAATCACTCAATGGAACGTGGGGATCAGTCAATCACTCAATGTAACGTGGGGGATCAGTCAATCACTCAATGTAACGGGGGATCAGGCAATCACTCATTTATAACGTGGGGATCAGTCAATCACTCATTTTATAACGTTGGGGATCAGTCAATCACTCATTTTATAACGTGTGGGATCAGTCAATCACTCATTTATAATGTGGGGGATCAGTCAATCCTCATTTATAACGTAGGGATCAGTCAATCACTTATTTATAACGTGGGGGATCAGTCAATCACTCATTTATAACGTGGGGATCAGTCAATCACTTATTTGATAACGTGGGGATCAGTTAATCACTCAATGCAACGTGGGGATCAGTCAATCACTAATTTATAACGTGGGGGATCAGTTAATCACTCAATGTAATGCCTTGGGGGATCAGTCAATCACTCGTTTATAACGTGGGGATCAGTCAATCACTTATTTATAACGTGGGGATCAGTCAATCACTCATTTATACGTGGGGGATCAGTCAATCACCTTTATTTATAACGTGGGGGATCAGTCAATCACTCAATGGAACGTGGGGGATCAGCAAATCTCTCAATGGAACATGGGGATCAGTCAATCACTCGAATGTATAACGTAGGGGATCAGTCAATCACTCAAATGTAACGTGGGGATCATTTCACTCAATGGAACATGGGATGAGTCAATCACTCAATGGAACGTGGGATCAGGGTCAATCACTCAATGGAACGTGGGGATCAGTCAATCACTCCAATGGAACGTGGGGATAAGTCAATCATTCCAAATGTAACATGGGGGATCAGTCAATCTCAAATGTAACGATGGGGGATCAATAATCCCTAATATATAATGTGGGTCGAGTTAATCACTCATTTATAACGCGGATTAGTCAATCACCCAATGGAACGTGGGGGATCAGTCACACCACTAATGGGTGATCAGCCAATCACCAATAACGAGAAATCAGTGAACCACAAAACCAGGAAGAAATCAACCACCTCAAATGCCGCATAAGAGTCAGTCAATCACTCATTATAACGTGGGGATCATTTAAAACTACCAATTAACGACCAAATCACTCAATTACGGGTAATCACTAATGCAACGGGGGCAATCACCCCATTATAACAAGACTCATTGATAACGTGGGGATTATCAATCACTCATTTATAACGCAGGGACTCAATCAATCACTCATTTATGCAAACGTGGGGATCAGTCAATCACTCAATTTATAACGGGGGGGATCAGTCAATCACTCATTGATAATGTGGGGGATCAGTCAATCACTTATTTATAACGTGGGGGATCAGTCAATCACTCAAATATAACGGGGGATCGTCAATCACATTATGGAACGTGGGGATCAGTAATCACTCAATGCAACGTAGGGAATCAGTAATCACCAATGTAAACGCGGGGGGTCTAGTCAATCACTCAATGTAATGTGGGGGATCTGTACAATCACTCATTTATCCAAGAGGGGATCATCAATCACCTATTTATAACGTGGGGGATCAGTCAATCACTTAAATGTAACGTGGGGGATCAGTCAATCACTCTAATGGAACGAGGGGATCAGCCAATCACCAAATAACGGGGGGCCATCACCAATGTAACGTGGGGACTGAGCCAATCACTCAATGTAACGTGGGGATTTGTCAATCACTCTCATTTATAACGTAGGGCGTCAGTCAATCACTCATTTATAACGTGGGGGATCAGTCAATCACCATTGTAAAATAAATCAAATGTACAACGTGGGGGATCAGTCAATCACTCAGTTATGGAACGAAGGGGATCAGTCAATCACTCATTGTAACGTGGGGGATTAGTCATTCACGCAGAATGTAACGTGGGGGATCAGTCAATCACTCAATGATAACGTGGGGGATCAGTCAATCACCAATGGCACGTGGG